>NC_056726.1:1398228925-1398233925 GCF_019279795.1 Protopterus annectens
GTCTCGGATGACTATGTACTTGTAAAGGCGGCAAATGGCCGTATTTATAAGGAGCCATTGTCCAAACCTCTGTGGTTTACCGACCCAGAAACCAACCAAACTATACGGTTCCGAGTAATCACTTCTAAAATTTGCCCAGTCAATTTGCTAGGGCGGGATCTAATGCAAGTATTTGGCATAGCAGCTATCCCAACCAACACTGGGATGGTAGCAAAGAGAATCGAAATAGATAATGCACTGCTGGTAGAGGGGCAGGGTGATCTACATTACTGGTATAGTAATGATTTAATAGAGATGGGACCCCAAAGCGTTGTAGCGGATCTAACAAATTTGGCATTAAGTAAATACGGAACGCAAAGTCCAACAGTGTCAGATCCATTACACTGCACAATGTATTATAGACAAACTACCGGCCTCGATGTGGAGTATGAGAAAAAATTTCTAAGTTTCAAAGTCACCAAAATAGTACTGCATAGCCTTTTTTGGGACGCGCTAGGTAATTCCGCACTTACATGTAGTCTTACCAGAGATATGCAGTTACTGTATAAAAATGATTTAACCACGCATGTTTCGGTCACAAGAGGGGAAGGGATGTCATGGTACCTCGTGGGTAAAAAAATAACTGAATGGGTGAGGTGGACGCCGGAACAGCTGGCAAGAAACGGGATTCTGGTTCAGAAACTAAACTGGGTCACGCAAGCCAGACCGACTGTACACCTCTGGGAGGATGAACCATTACAATCCCCTGAGACATTCTGACTATGTCTCCTTACCCCCATAGAGGAATCTCAACTGCTAGCAATCCCGAATTCCTTATGGTCACAGGGTCAGCACGACATCGGACTGATTAAAACGGCAGGGCAGGTAAAAATTACACCCAAATCAGAGTTCAGACCTCACAAACGGCAGTATCCCTTGAGTAAGAAGGCAGAACAGGGCATCTTACCGGTCATCACAGCACTCTTAAAAGCAGGAGTACTGATTCCATGCACAAACTCACCATGTAATACGCCTTTATTTCCAGTAAGAAAGCCGGATGGGACATGGAGGATGGTACAAGACCTACAGGCAGTCAATGCTGCGGTTGTACCTAGGGCCCCCACGGTCCCGGATCCGTCTATTCTACTGAATGATATCCTTCCAGTGGATACCTACTTTTCTGTAATTGATATCAGTAATGCCTTTTTCTCTATTCCCTTGCAGGAAGATAGTAGGTTTTGGTTCGCATTTACGTTTAGGGGCAAGTGATATACTTATACCAGGTTACCGCAAGGATACTGCGAAAGTCCGACTATCTTCTCACAAGAAATGTCCACAAATCTGGCTCAATTCCAACCCGCTCAAGGGTGCCACCTACTGCTGTACGTGGATGATATTCTCCTGGCTGCAACTACGGAAGAACTCTGTAAGTCAGAAACTATTCGTTTACTGCACTTTCTAGCGCACGAAGGACACAAGGTAAATAAGTCTAAATTACAATTTTGTAAATTAGAAGTACGTTACCTGGGGTATACTATCTCTGGAAAAGGTAGAAGATTAGATGATAGTAGGAAAAATGCTATTTTACAAGCCCCTATGCCAACCACAAAAAAAGAAATGATGTCCTTTTTAGGCATTACGAACTTCTGTCGCAGTTGGATTCCCAACTATGCGGAAGAGGTACACCCACTATCTGATTTAATTTTTGTAATACCAATGGCGGCAAAAGATTTGCTGCATTGGACGGACAAGGCAGTACAGGCATTTACTAGAATCAAACAACTGATAGCTGGGTCAGCAACATTAGGATTTCCGGATTACAGTAAAACTTTTATACAGACTGTAGATTGTAAACAGGGATTTATGACATCTGTTTTAATGCAAATGTATGGGGACAAGTTAAGACCTTTGGCATTTTATTCTAGTAAGTTGGACCCCGTAGCAAGAGCATTACCACACTGCGTGCAGGCAGTAATAGCAGCCGCATTGGCAGTGCAAGCTTCTGCTACGTTGGTGCTGTTCCATGACCTTACGTTAAAAGTACCACATTCTGTAGCAGTCATCCTTTTGCAGGACAAGTTAACATTTTTGTCACCTAGCAGGCATTTATCTTGTATGACCACACTGCTATCACAACCGCATATGACAATTGAAAGGTGCACTACCTTAAACCCAGCAACACTGCTGCCCGTTGCTGAGGATGGTACCCCCCACGTATGTTTAGATCTCATACACTCTAACGTTTTACCGAGACCAGATCTTAAAGACCAACCATTACCGCATGCGGACTGGACACTGTTTGTGGATGGGTCAGCACGCAAGACAGAAACAGGCACCACGCAAGTGGGGTATGCAGTTACTACTGCTACTCAAATAATAGAGGCGAAACCACTCCCCGGGAACTTATCCGCTCAAGCAGCGGAACTGATTGCTGTCACAAGGGCATGTCTCCTCTCTGAAGGCAAGGAAGTCACTATCTACACGGATAGTCAGTACGCCTTCTCAACGGTACATGTCTTTGCCCAGCAATGGAAAAATAGGGGGATGGTTACGACCGCGGGAAAAGATATCATTCACAAGGAACTCATTCTTGACCTACTACAGGCTGTTCAACGGCCACGGGGTCTAGCTATCTGTAAGTGTGCTGCCCATACCCGTGCCAAGGATCCCGTATCTCTTGGAAACGCTCTAGCAGACAAGGCAGCCAAAGAGGCTGCCATGTCCACTACCTTCTCACTTGAAACCACACCTACAGAATTGCAGCCATCGGATAAGTTTGATTTACACACCTTACAAGTCATGCAGGAACTTAGCACAGTGCAGGAAAAACAACGCTGGACTAGGTATGGTGTCAGGCAAACAAATGGGATTTATGTAGGACCTGATGATAAATTTGTTTTGCCCACTAACCTTTTTAGATATGCAGCGCTAGTTGTGCATGGCCCTTCCCATGTGGGCCCTGCAGCTATGGTCAGGATTGTCCATAGTATATTTTGGACTAAAGGTTTTATCGCATATGCAAAACGTTTTTGTCTCTCCTGTATACTGTGTGCAAAGTATCACGGGGGTGGGGTCAGAATTGCCCCAGCTTCATTTCCAACACCCCCCTATTCGTTTCATACAGTATGCATGGATTTTATTGAGTTAACCCCAGCACAGCAGAAGAGATTTGTTCTGGTGATTGTAGATGCATTTACTAAGTGGGTGGAGGCTTTTCCGGTGATTCATCCGGATGCTCAAACAGTAGCTAAGATTTTGGTCAATCACATCATTCCCCATTTTGGACTACCCACACGCATCTACTCCGACAATGGCATGCATTTTGTAAACCAAGTCATCCAAAAACTCTCCACAGTTTTTCAAATTGAACTAAAACACCACTGTGCCTACCACCCCCAGTCAGCAGGGTTGGTAGAACGCCATAATGGCATTCTTAAAGGCAAATTAAGAAAACTCATGGCCGAGACTCACCAGTCATGGATCAGCTGTCTACCTCTGGCCCTCCTCTCCATGCGTACGACTCCCACCTCCAAAGGAGTTACCCCATTCGAGTTGATGTATGGCAGACCATATTACGTCCCACAGTGGCAAAATCTATTGCCTGCGGAACGTGAGGGGGGTGAGGAGATAGCCGAATACATGAGAAAAATGCTGACCAATACTAACAGTTGTTTACAAAATGATTGTTTTTCAGATTCAAAGGACAACAGAACCACGGAAGTTGGACCAGGCGACTGGGTTTGGGTCAAGATCATCAAGAGAAAGAACTGGGCTTCCCCCAAGTGGGAGGGCCCTTATCAAGTGTTAATTGGTACTCCAACAGCTGTCCGAATTAAAGAGAGAGCCTCCTGGATTCATTTAACACATTGCAAAATTGTGAGACATTTTAATTTAAGTAATGATTTGAGTTCCCCTGAGGGACAACCAAACAACAGCGACCATGAAGGACAATAAGAAAGATGAGAAAAATTGGTCTTATTGTGGTATATTGTCTATAATTATTGTGATTGTAATATTTTTGTTTTGGTCATTTCTGTTTGATAATAAAGCTAGCCGTTCAAAAAGAGATAAACTCACACACTGGCACCCAAACTTCAATACATACCAAGCTATACAAGCTACATACGCAGTATCTTTGAATGTCTCAAATTGTTGGGTATGCACTGCAATACCTACTGTACATAATGGATTGATGTTGGAAACGGTCCCATTGGGAGTAAATGAGACCTGGATGAGTTTAGTATTTGAAGCAGCAAATGTTAACTCGAAGAGTAAGGTAGCGCTGCAACTACGCAGCAGAAAAAAGGGAACAGTGTGTTTCTCAAAAAATGGTAATACAAATAAAGTAGGTCAAAGCCAGTGTAATGTAACCATAATTCACAAATGTAACGGAGATAACTCAGGATGTGTGACAAACTTTACTCCCATAAAAAAACTAGTGGCAGACCCTAACTTCTATGAGAAGATGATATCTGTATACAACTTATTGTTCTTAGGGATGTTAGAGGAAGATGATCTGCTGAACCCTATAAATATTACTATTAAAGTAAAGGATTGTTATTTTATCTGTGGTAAAAAAGCCTATAAGTGGCTACCCTATGAATGGTCAGGAAGTTGTTTTTTAGGATATTTAATACCAGCTATTAGGCATGTTGAGGTTTTACCTCAGGGTAAAATATGAAATGCACGTTCTCTTAACAAACCTGTTAATCCCGTAGGTAAAGTTGATGCGTCATGGATTTATCACCATGACTTAGCACATGCCAGCAGCAAAGGACTCTCACATATGGACCTTGGTGATGATGTGATTGCCGGAGCAGGTATTTTGCCTCAATATGGAGCTGTAAAATCTATCTGGGAGCTGAGAAAGCTGTCAAAACTGTTAGAGACTCTGAGTAATGCAACATTTTCAGCGCTAGAATTGGTGACGGACGAATTAACGGCAATGAGAACAGTAGTGTTACAGAACCGTATGGCGCTCGATTTCACCCTAGCGGCGAAGGGAGGTACCTGCGCTCTGA
>NC_056726.1:1398236425-1398253925 GCF_019279795.1 Protopterus annectens
TATATGTAAATGGTGTTAGAGGAAGCATTTTTACATCCAAATATATCATTTTAAAAAAATCTATATATTTGCTTTATTTTTGTTCCCTTATTGCTAAAATATGTGGTTTCCTGCCAGTCACTGGGGACATGAAGTCATTAAATAATGACATATATTTGACTGTATTTCCCCTCTGAAAAATTCATGTTAGCATAAATCTTGTTATTTAACTTACTTTGTAGTTTTTATAAGTACGACATTTAAAATCTATTCCTAACTTTTAGCCTTTGTTCTCTCTTTATTTCAGGCTTTATCCAGATTTCTTGAGATAAAGGTCAAGAGGCACACAAACCTCTTTGCTGCTGTCAGTGGTCCATCATCTCTCTGTGTCTACCTCTCCCTCTCTCTCTCATCACACACACACACACACACACACACACACACACACACACACACACACACACACACACACACACCCACTTGCACTTCAGAAAGACGCATGCTAACACAAGTCCTATTATTGAAGGAACTTTGTCTTTTTTTTTTGTTTAAATAGGAATATGTTCCTGTTTTGAGCCTTTGCTCCCCCTTTATTTTAGATTTTATCCAGTTAACATGATCTAAGAGGTGAGATGTACGTAAACCTCCTCAATGCTGCTGTTGCTCGATCGCTCTCACTCTTCACTCTCTCTCACTCACATACACCTCGATTTCATGCATGCAAGCATGCATTCACACACACAGAAACACACAAACAGAAATATACACACACACACATACATAAACATAGACACACAAACATTTTTTTCTGTTATACTTATTTTTTACACTTGCTAAACAGCTAAAGCACTGCTTAGCGAGTACAAAATAACGGCTCGATCGATCTCGCTTGCACTCACATGCACGCATACACACACACACACACACACACACACACACACACACACACACACACACACACACACATTTTAATTATTTATTTATTTTTTAATATATTTTACAGACGCTAAACAGCAGCAGCACTGCTTAACGAGCATAAAATAATGGCGACCATTCGTTTTTTTCAGTCCAAGCTCCATGGCAGCTTGATATGCTGCCATGAAGAAGTGGACTTGTTTTTAGTGGGCATTACTTGTACATTAATACCCTGATGGAGAATTTGATGGAGAATGTGCATTTTCCAATCACGGTGCTAATGTACAGTTTGCCCATTCTCTAAAGGTTAATAATCCTTTTGATAGCAGATCACGCAAGCAACCTCCAAGCCAGGGTAAAACAGCATGTTCCTGTACTCATGACCTCTAGGAGGTAAAAACACACTTGACAGTGAACATCTGGGTAAGGAGGAATACTCTTCCACCCTTTTGAAAGACATTGAGAAAAGCACTGAGATGTAAAAGGGCTACAAAACCTCAGATAATGCTGATGAAAATGAGTCACCTAAGAGATACTTGGTATGCCTCTAAGTAAATCACTTCCAGCATATTAACTTTAAGTCTGATTAACAGCTCACTAAAAAGCAGCAAGACATACTACAATCCAATAATCATAAAGCTAAAATTCAAGATGGAGGCAAGGCATATTAATAATAAATTAATAAACTGCTTTCAAGAACCATTTAAACATTAAGTGCTGAGCCCAAGTCATTTCTTTCACCAGCTCATAGATGGGATGTGACTACAGCTAACTTCTCATAGATGACTGATGTAACATACAAACCAGCAACCTGACTGTAAAGAAACAGTTCCATTATCAATCCAGAGGACGATTTTCTGAAAGCTTATGAAACACCTAAAACCTCCCCCAAAATGTCTGCTGTTATGATAAGGATGACTGAAGCAGTTAACTGATGTTTTCCTGGTGCTGCAGCTTTCCTGTTTTAAAGGTTGCTTTGCACATTTGTCAAGACCAAATGACATTCTTATATCATCTGAAAAAGTTTTGACTACTTGCAGTTGTGCTTTCAGTTCCTCATATGATGACCTATACAGTTTTAAATCATCGACAGAGAAGATGAGAAGTCTTTACACTTTATTGCTTTCTGGGAGCCAAATTATAGCCAGACAGCTTAATGGGTTAATGGCAGGGTAAAAAAGCAGTGGTGACAGAGAGTCGCCCTGGAATATCCCCCTTTGGATATTTATCCCTGGAATAATAATTTGTGCTTTATCATGGCTTAACTGCAAAGTGGTTTGCCACTGTTTCATCGTCACTGTGATGTAGTTTATCAGTGCAGCATGTATCTTATACATTTGTAAGCACTCTTTTATCCTTAAATGTGGGATATTGTCAAATTTTTTTTGTAGTCTACCCATGCCTTACTTAGATTCTTCCCCTTTTTACAGTTCTCCACTATGACTTTAACAACAAATGATCCTTTGTTCCATATGACTTTCTTTTATTACCCTTTTGTTCTATTGACATAACTGAGTTTTCTTCTAAATGACTATAAACTCTGTTGGCATCAATTCCAGTGTATAGTTTATATATCATTGGAAGGCAAGTTATTAGTCTACAGTTTTTAGGGTAGCTTGTAGGTTTACTCTTAAGTAGGAAGATTGTTTTTCCTGTTGTTAGCCATGCTGGTGTCTGTTCGGGGTGCGCATATATACAGTTCTTACTCATGGCTAAATCTTCATGCACAGATGTTAACACTTTTAGTGAGAAGTTAAGTACTGCATCTGGGCCTAGGATTTTCCAATTAGAGGCTTTTCTTAACTTTGTTTCAATTTCTCTGGCTGTGACTTAATCCCATTTCATATCCTGTACATTTGAACTTCTTATTCTTTCTTTTACTTCTTCTATCCATTTAGCATCTTTGTTATGTTCCACAGGATCTTCATAAATATTTCTCTAAAATGTATCTATTTCTTCTTTTTTGGCGGTCTTTCAATTCCTTTTACCTTATTTTCCAGTCTTTATAAAATGTTTTTGGGACATCAGTAAATTGCTTATTTTGTACGTTTCCTTTATATTTATCTGTGTATCCTCTTAGTTTTTCTGCCTGTGCTATTTTTAATTACTTGTGATAGTGCATGATAAATCTTGATCCGTTCAAATACTGCGTATTACTTTTATCACATCTATCTTTCTGAGTATTTTTGTTGATCTGTTTCCTTTTCTATACTCTTCTAACAGTGACACTTCTTGTCTTAACTGATTTATAGTTTTCTCTGTTCTATACTTCCATGATGGCATTCAATTACTCCCCATCCTTTCCCTTACCCTGTGTTCTTGTGGTACGACTTTGTTATTCATTTGGCTGCACTGTAATGTATCCTATTTACTTCTGTCATGTCATATGAATCTCTGTGGACAATCCTAACTACTGTCTTCATTTGTTTTATCAGACTTCTAACTTTTTGGGTTTTATTGACCTTCTGCAGTCTGTTTCCTTCATTGATCTTAATATGCCTATCCGTCTCTATTAAATCAAGCAACTCTTCTCTTAGATCATTTTCATCTAAACTGAGGACACATTCTTTGTTCACCATTTCCTGCAGGCATTCTATAGAAACTTCCAGAGCTTTTTCCTGTGCCATATTCTCTACAGTTTCACCCTGTGTCACCTGTTGTTCTTTCATATGGAAAATCTCTGGCCTATCACTCCCTCACAATGACTGTGTCAGAGTTGCCACAGTTTCCTGTTCTTTCCCTTGCTGCATAGCTCTAACTCAGCCTTTGTACTGGTTCCCTATGGGAGGCTCCAAATTACATTCATATTTCAACCAATTAGATGCTTCCTCCTCCACTAGTTTCTCCTTAATTTGGGTGTCCATTGCTCTATCCTGCTGTGTTGTTATCCGACTTAAAATTTCTATACTAAATCCTTCACTTTGCAGGTAATCCATAACCTCAGTTCCTATTTCTTTCTTTAACTACTCCATTACTAATCTTCTTTTCCTCTTTGTTTTCTTATTTTTTGTATTGTGAAATTTTCCATATCCAGGTTTCTCTTCAAATATCTCCAGTGCTCCTCTTTTTGCATTGATTAGTTTTGCTTTCTCCTTTGCATAAATATTGCACAATATTAAATCTGTTTTTCTTTCCCATGTCCACATTTCTTCTTCAGATGTCTCCTGCTCCTCTTGTTTTTCCTTACTTTGGGGACTAGTTAGTCCATCATGCTGTGATATAACCTGTGTTAGACTTTCTACACTGAATCCTTCATTTTGCAAATATTCCATAACTTCAGCTTCTACTTCTTTTAACTTCTACTTGACTAATCTTCTGTTCTACATTCCTTTATTTGTGATCTTATTTTTTATAGTGAAATTTTTCACATCTGGATGCCTTTGCCTATATTTCTCTTTGAATATCTTTGGCGCTACCTTTTTTGTGTTGATTAATTTGGCTTTCTCCTTTGCATAAATATTGCACAGTATCAGATCTCTCTTTCTTTCCTATGTCCATATTTCTTTTTTATACCCTTCAAACGTCTATAAATTTTGTTCTTTAAATTTTCGCACTTCCTTAGTCGATTCTTTTTTCAAACGGCTCAATAGTGTTTTTCATGGATCTGTTGTATTAACAAACACAGCTTTTTATTTAAAGCTTCTGACCGTTTTTTCTTATGGAAGTATTTTTCTTTCCTCTAATTTCTCTCTTAATCTTTTTGTATATATTTTGCCTGGAAATTCTGGGCTTCATGCATAATAGTAACAATACATAATTTCTTTCTTATCCTCAATAGTCCGCTCTATTGTCTACATGGCTCTTTTTTGGCCTATCAGTTTTTGTGAATTTTGTGGACTACTACGTCCTTGTACAACAGGGGAGCTATCCTCCCCCTGGTCCTGGCCTAGCGCCACTGTAGGATTATTTCTGTGTTTTTAAGATTCTACACTGTCATTTCATTTTTCCAGTCCTGGTACCAGTGTGCCTACTAGGATTGGGCACTTTTTTTATCCTGGGACTGTGCACCCAGCCATCTTTTTTATTTTTTAACCTACTTCTGTCCATGATATATGCTCTATACAATGCAGTCTATATCAGTGTTGTCTTAAAGAGATTTTGCGAAAAACAGGGTCCACCTCATGAAGGTACTCACCAAGACTTAAAGATGAATTCACTTCCAGCAATACTTCTCTCCTTTTGCTGACTTTATCATCTCTCCATTTGGACCCCACTCATATAAGGAATGGGATATGATCAGAATGGGCTATATGTGAACAAGACTGCAACAGACAGTGACCAGAATTCCTACGGTTATTACACTGGTCATACTCTGGTTCTCAAAATAGTACCATTTTTCTTTGGGCATTCATTAAAATTAGAGATTACATAAAAAAAAAAAAAAAAACATTTTCAAGTTTATATGAAGTTATGAAAATGAATGAGATAAAGACTGGAGTTGCAATTTTTGATCAAAGTTGCCAAGAAAAAACTTGCAGCTTGTCTGCATCCCTTAGATGACTCTTAGGTTGTGATTCAGAGATGAATATGGTGCAACTGCATAGTGCTAACGGAAGTGTAGCTTGTTGCATGACACAGGCCAAAGCTAATCAGATATGTAGGAGAGCTAGCATAGTGCAGACATTCTGAAGAAAGGATTGCGTAGTAAAACTAAAATGCTACATTATGGGGAACAGCAGCACTAGACAGAGTAGTGCTGCAAGGAGTATGTGACTGACATGGCAGACAACACCAGCAAGACAGGGTATTGCAACATAGTTCACGTATGCAGTTAAGAGATACACAGCCTACTGAGGGCCAGCACAGCAAACTTCCAATCTAAATCAAAATGAAATACGAGGAAAATGGGAGATAAGAAATTAAGATAGGGGAGAACAAGCCGATGAAAACACAATAGGGTTATCATAAGATAATACAGGTGATCTTCACACTAGTGTTAATACAAGTCTGAATGTAAAGGAATACATGCTAAGCCTAAGGCTGTGACACCTCAGAGCATTCCCCATATTCCAAAGTACTGTGATCTCATTAGGAGTATACATAAACAGTAAAGGCATGGTGGTACAGTTCCTACACATGTATGTAAGTTGAAGTAGCCCTGTGCAAAACTGCTTTCATAATATAACAGCTATTTTTGAAATTCATTATTTTTTAAATTGCAGTTTACTTTTCAGACATGGAGGATACACAGTTTCGGGTCTTTCATATGTGATAGGAAGACTGTATATTCCTTTTTCTTCTGTGTCATTTAGCAGAGCTAGATCCCGGTCAAATAGGTCCCTAGGCACAGCAATGGATCATCTACCCAAGTGGCCATTCCATTGGTTCATTACTTAGCTATCTCTCCCCAGCTACCATAAACACTGTTCGAACTTGTCACTGCATACTATTTTCTTCTTTACTTCTGAAACGATTATATAAATTTTGATTTAATTTAAAACTTTTACTTCAAATATTACAGCACAAACACAGATAGCCATTTGCTAAACAAAACAATACAGTCTCATTATGAAAACACATTTATCATTAGCAATAGTAAACTTCTCTACCCTTGAAACTGAGCTGAGTATATTTTTTTTGGTTATAGAGTTTGTTAATTGTTGCTTAGATCTCTATTGAAACTGTTGTCTCCCCTGTTCTAAGAGACTGATCTGCAAATATACAGAGCTGAGTATATATTTTTTTTGGTTTTAGAGTTTGTACTGTTTGTTGTTGCTTAGATCTCTGTTGAAACTGTTTTGTCTCAGTCTCACCCACCCTCCCTATTTTTAAGTTTGTAGTTTAAATTTGGTGGCTTTTGCAGTTTCCCTGCCTCACTGTCGATTTGATCTGGGACACTCCGCCAGTCCCATCTCTTTACCACATTCTACCTAATAAACTCTTTCTGCACTTCCTTTTAGTCCTTTTTAACTTAATTGCATTTTTTAAACTGTTTGGTCTAATACTGCTACATACTCAAGTGTGCTAGCTTGCACTGCATGTGAATTGTTTTTACTACTGTTTTTGCTACTTTTCTGTAAAAAAAAACTATAAGCCTGTTTCCTACCTTTCCTGTAACTAGTGTTCCAGATACAGACTTGCTGTATCCAGGACTGTATGTAAGCTTCTGAGCCCCCCAAGCCTTTCTGTGTTGGAGGGAAGCCTTCTAGCTTATCAGTGGGAGCGGTAAGCACTAGGTAACCTGTCTACCACATAAAGAGTGGTTCTGGCCCAGGAATTGTAGTTATTGGCCGTTTGGGCAATCTCTTCCATCTCTCTCAACTTTCTAATTTGAAAGCCTGCATTTGCACTTGTTTCTGTCCTGTAACTCGTCTAGTGCAGACACAGATTCTTACTTTTAGCACTTAAATTTGCTTATTCATGCCCAGCACTTGTTCAAAACTTGTAAGCACTAAAGCTAATAATTACTATAGCACTCAATCTTCCTCATTACCTAGAGGAAAACAGTTTTTGTACTTACTTTTCTCACTTGCTTAGAGAAAAACTGTTCTTGTACTCACTTTCCTCACGTAACTAGAGGAAAATATTTTTTTATTCAGGCATGTCCAAGGGTCAGCTCCCAGTGTTCTCTCCTATCTATCTGATGAATCTGGGCATCTTGAGGCAATGTAGAAATTGCCTCATGTATACAGACAACCCTCTCCTCCTACCACCCAACACTACAACCTGTGAGAGATGCACTTATCTAGCCAAACTGGAGGTAAAGCTCTCTCCAAGCAAGACTGAACTTGACAGTCATGAGGAGAAGGTAAACATTTGCACCACACCACACTCATCACATAGTCTCACTAAATCTACACCACCAAAATCCACACATAGTAACACAAAAATATTCGTGGAGGCTCTCAATAATAATCTGTCTAAGCAACAGAGACCTCCAAAGCAGAAACGCATGCAACCACCATCCCCAACACAACCCTAATGACACATAGCCCACAGACTCACTGTGCCACTCAACCACAGCCAATAAGGCAAGACAATGTACCCAACACACTAGTCATAGGTGACGCTATAGTCAGGCACACTGATGTCCCACTCACCAGGCTAAAAATAAGGAGAAGGTTACTGTAAGCTACCTGTCGGGTGCCAGGATCCGCCACATAACCCACGCACTCAGGTCACTCCACAACAAGTACAAATATGACTCTGTCATTGTCCATGTTGGTGTGAATGACCTGAGACGTACCTCCCTGGACTACATGAAAAGAGACATGGAAGAGCTCTCCAATCTTGTAGCCCAGGCAGGTATGACCCTAGCCCTGAGTAGCATTCTGCCATCGCCCCGAATGATACCGCAGTACAAGGACAAAATGACTGACTTCAACAATTGGCTAAGCTTCCGGTGTCATTCTAAGGGGATCCAGCATCTGTCTGCTTGGGATGACATGGTCGACAGACCATGATGCTTTGCCACAGATGGCCTGCACCTGTTGCCCCCGGGATTCCGGATACTGGCTAAGGCTCTTGCTGCCCCTATAGTGCCTTTTTTAGGCAAGGTTCAAATAACAAATTCACCACCGTAACATGAACAGGCAAGCAAAAATTGAGGATAATGCGACTCAATGCTAGAAGTCTAAATCTCAAAATGCACTCACTCGAGGCACTCCTTAAAATGGAGAACATCGATATCTGTGCAGTGACTGAGACCTGGTTCAAGGCTCCAGACAGCACCTCTGCACTACCAGGCTATAACTCATACCACACTTTCAGCCATGTTACCTGGACCGAAACACCAAAGGCGGAGGTGTGTCCATATTCATTAAGGATATCCACACCTCCAGGCTAGTTGCTCAGCATAATGCATCCGAGGTTATCCAAGTGCAACTAACTCCGGGTAAAACTGCAATCCAAACTGTAGCTTGCTACAGATCCCCCACCATGCCCCAGGATTCCCACTCCTCTTTTCTTGATGTACTGGAAAATATTAGGGTTCAACCAAACACACTAATAATGGGCAACTTCAACTACCCCACCATTAACTGGGAAGACTACTCGTGTACCAACTCCTCAGATCAACGCTTTCTGGAATTCATAAACTCCAATGTCCTGGATCAACTTATCCACACCCCCACCAGGGGCAACAATATCCTAGACCTAGTCATTACCAACATGAGTGACCGGTGTTCCACACCTGAAGTCAACTCCTCGTTGGTCCGATCCGACCATAAGCTAATCACCCTTGATATCCACATCCCGCCCCCACCACCCATTAAGGAAACCATGGTAAAAAAATTCTCCAAAGCCAACTTCATGCTTCTTAAGACATAAGTGGTGAACTTCATGACACCCATGGAGATGGACAATACAGTTACAACTGCTGAATCCTACACAAATGCACTCTATAAGCACTTACACAAGTGCATGGATCATGCTATCCCAAACAGAACCAAGACGCTATCCTCCAAAAATAGGAAGCCAATCTGGTGGTCCCCTGCCATAAACAAACTGTAAAACAGAAGGAAGAAACTGTTGCAAAAGAGAGTAAAATCCCATGAGTGGAGGAGCTCCCTGGTCAGCCTCAGTAAGAAGCTGTGATCCCTTATAAGATCCTCCAAAGCTAGCTATGAAAACAAAATTGCCACTAATTCTAATGACAACCACAAAGCATTCTATAGCTATGTCAAGAATTTCGATGGCAACACCCATATCTGCTCTGAGTTACAGCACAGAGGCACGAAAATTACAGAACCAACTGATATTGCCAACATCCTGGCAGATAGGTTCAGTGCTAACTTTACCCCCCCTCACCTCCTAAAGGGCCCATATCTATACAGGAAGAATGCAGAGTCCCTGTAATCACAACTACGCAGGTAAAAGCTGCAATATCTAAAGCCAAAAACACAGCATCCATGGGACCGGACAACATCCCAGGCTGCGTTTCACACAAACTTCAGAACAAACTGGCTCCCCACTTAAGCACCATGTTCAGTAATAGCCTTGCATCAGGCTTTGTGCCCATCGAATGGCGCACAGTAATAGTTATCCCACTCCACAAAGGGGGAGCCACCTATTAGCCTGACGAGCCTGGTTTGCAAGGCCATGGAACGTATCATCATGGAACTCATAAACAAAGACACTGGTAACCTCCAAACTCTGGATCCCACCCAGTTCAGGTTTGTGAAAGGCAGATCATGCCCCCTGAACCTGATTGACTTCTTTGAGGCAGTCACCAAAGCGTAGATGAGGGTAAGGTGGTTCACACAGCCTATCTTGACTTTGCCAAGGCTTTCAACACCATCCCCCATTCTGGAATTACAGCCAAACTCACTAAACTAGGTATAAATCCCTACATCACAAGATGGGTTGCCAACTGGTTCACTGACAGAACCCACACTGTAAAAGTTGCAAACTCCATATCTGACCTCAAAGCAGTGAGAAGTGGAGTACAGTACAGTTGTGTACACTTACCATAAATGTAGATGTTTGAGTGTATTCACTGTTGCAGTCATTACATTTGGGTAATCCTGTTGGCAGGTTGCCCTCAGCCGGCCTGAATTCAAAGTCTTGGGTCCTGCGTCAGCTGCTGTCACCCCTTCCCTGATGTTAGGTCGTCAGGGGTATAAAAGAAGCAGCTGACGCCATTTGCTTCAGTTTTTCTTGCCCCAGATGTCAGGTGCCCCCAAAAAGGGTAGCCAATCTTTATATAAATATATATATAAATACAGTGATATAAATTTTACCTTCATCTATAAGCAAATACACCACACAGGTGGTATAAATCAAAGAAGGAAAGATAAGATCCAAAAGAAAAAAGGGGGAAGGCGGGTGGGTAACCTGGACTGCAACAGTGAATACACTCGAACATCTACATTTATGGTAAGTGTGCACAACTGTACTATGTTCTTTGTGTTTCACTGTTGCTGTCATTACATTTGGGTATAGTCCCAAACCTATGGTTGGGAGGCTGGAACTAGACAGCAGTAGGAGCGGCTATGAGGCCCTGTAAAACTGCAGTGGCAAAGCCTGCCCCGGATTTAGAGTAGAGTGGCAGATGATAATGCTTTGCAAAGGTGTGCACTGAACTCCAAGTAGCCACCTCTAAGATGTCTCTGGTTGGTACTCTTCTGAGAAAGGCTGCTGAGGCAGCTGCAGCTCTGGTGGAATGAGGCCTAAAGCCCTTAGGCACTGGCTTGCCCTGGTGTAAGTAGCAGAAATGAATGCAGTGGCCTAACCACTTAGAAAAAGTCTGCTTTGAGATAGGTTTTCCTTGTGATCCTGCAGCATATGCCACTAGTAATTGCTCTGTCTTCCTGAAAGCTTTGGTTCTGTCAAAGTAGAATCTAAGCTGTCTGTGTATGTCCAAATAATGCAGAAGTCTCTCCCCTTGTTCTGTGGGTAAAAGGTATTCAGATGGATGGCTAGGTTAAGCGCCACACTGGACACTACTTTAGGCATAAATGTTGGGTTTCTCCTCAGGGAGACCCTGTCTGGATGAAAAATTATGAAAGGTTCCACAGCCATGAGCGCCTCTAGCTCTGAAACTCATCTTGCAGAAGTAATTGCTAAGAGCAGAACTGTTTTCCAAGCTAAAAACTTCATATCAGCAGTAGCAGCTGGCACAAAAGGAGGTAGGGTGAGCTTTTCCAAGACATAGTTGAGGTCCCATGCAGGTATTGGTAGTCTCCTTGGGGGCCTTACATTTTTGGCTCCTCTGAGGTACTGCCTTAATAAAGGATGAGAAAAAAGTGGTGGCTCTGTATTGTAATGAGCCGAAATGGCAGAGGCATGAATTTTAATTGATGAAAAGGATAGGCCTTTGTCCAGCATCTCAGTTAAGTATTGCAAAATATGAGGAATATTTGGTACCGCTGTATCTGTTCCTTGTGCCTGGTTCCAGGCACAGAATCTCTTCCATTTTCCATCATAAGACTTTCTAGTACTAGGCCTTCTGGCTTCCAGGATGACATCCATCACAGCTTTACTGAGAGGTGTTTTTTGTATGACTACATTATCCGCCTTACTGCCAAGTTTAATGTCCTGAGTTGGCTGTGCATGATCGGACTGTTTTGCTAGGACAGTAGTTGAGGTATTTGAGGTAAGGTCCAAGCTGGGTACAGAGATAAGTTCCTTAGTATTGGATACCAGTACTGGCATGGTTAGTCTGGGGCAATCAGTATCATCTTTGGCTCCTCCTGTCTGACCTTTAGGAGCACCTTGGGGAGGAGAGGCAGTGGAGGAAAGGCATTATACTGTTTTTTCCAGCTGAAAGACAGGGCATCCACTTTCCATGCTTGTCTGTGAAAAGTCCTTGTGCAGAATCTTTTTAGTTGGTGATTGAGAGGGGAGGCAAATAGATCTATGTCCGGACATCCCCATTTCCTGGTTATCATGCTGAAGACTTGTGGTTCCAGCTTCCACTCGTGGGGATCCATGAGGTTTCTGCTTAGTTTGTCTGCCAGAGTATTTTCCTTTCTTGGCAGGAATTGTGCCTGCAGATGTACTTGGTAAATCAAAGCTGTGTCCCACAAGGTCATGGCTAGTCTGCAAAGGGGGTAAGAATGTGTGCCCCCCTGCTTGTTTATATACCACATGACTGTGGTGTTGTCTGTCTTTATCAGTAGTTGTCCTGGATGAAGTAGGTCCTTGAAGGCTGCCAGGGCATTTTGAACAGCTAACATCTCTTTTTGATTGATATGTAGATGCATTTGGTTTGAGGACCATGTGTCCTGAGTGCATCTTCCTGCCATGTGGGCTCCCCAGGCATAGTCTGATGCATCCGTTGTTAGTGCCTGCCTGGCTGGAGGTAATGTGAATGGCTGTTCCTTGTTCTGGTGACAAGCCTTTGCCCACCATCAAAACTTCTGTTGCAAGCAGGGAATGAGAGTAATGACTGTTTCCAGGGTGTGGCAATGTTGAGTCCAAACACTTTTTAGGTACCATTGAAGTTTCCTCATATGCAGTCTTGCATATGGAATCAATAGGATGCAGGATGCCATGAAGCCCAACGATTGCAGAATTTTTCTTGCAGATAACTGGGCCTTTGTTGCCAACATTTTGAAATAGGTAGTCAGTTGTCTTTGATTGTCTGGCATGAGTTAAGCCATCTGGGCAGTTGTATTCAAGCTTGCACCCAGGAATGTAATCTCTTGTGAGGGTACTAGTTTTGATTTATTTTTGTTGACTGTGTACCCTAGGCATGTTAGAAGTCTTTTCATGAACGCCAGATGTTGAAGAAGAATGTCCTTATTCTCTGCTTGAATGAGACAGTCGTCCAACTAAGGATATATTTGTATTCCTCTTTGTCTTCAGAATGCAATTACTGGTGCCAGGCACTTTGTAAAGACCCTGGGCGCAGTAGATAAGCCAAAGGGCAGTGAAGAGAATTGGTAATGCATTGAACCTGCCTTGAATCTTAGGTATCTTCTGCATGATTGTCTGATTGGAACATGCAGGTATGCCTCTTTTAGGTCTAAAGTCACAAGCCAAGCATTCTTGCCCAGCATGGGCAGAAGCTGCTGCAAAGTCATCATTTTGAATTTTGGGATATCCAGGAAAGTGTTCAGAATAGAGAGGTCCAGTATCGGCCTCCAGGCCTTGTCCTTTCTGGGTACCAAGAACAGTCTTGAGTAAAATCCTTGTCCCTGCTCTTGCTCTGGTACTTGTTGAATGGCCCTCATGTCCATGAGGGATGAGACTTGTTTTTGTGCCTTTGCCCATTGATTTTTTGGCAGATCTGGCCAGCCGTTTGCCTTTAGCAGAGTATGGAAATGGAACTTGTAGCCTTGTGACACTATGTTTAGAACCCACTTGTCCTGGGTTATGATGTGCCAATTTTTAGCAAAAAGTGGTAATTTCCCCCTAAGGGTGCCGCCAGAAGTTAAGTGCTTGGTGCAGGCAGGGGGAAGTCATTGAGACTGTTTTCTGTATGTTTGTGATCTGTCTTCTCCAGCTTTGGAGGTAGAAGCACCCCATTGCTTGGGCCTGTAAGAACCTTGCACCTGGGATCTGCCCCTAGGGGCGTCTGGATCTGTCCCTTTGAGGTCTGTCTGACACAGGAAAGGACCAGTTTTTTGTAGGCCAGTGTCTACTAAACCTAGGTGGCTGTACTTGTAAAAAATCTTTGACAGTTTGCATAGATTTAGCTTTGTCCTCCATTTTCTTTAACACCTCTTCTGCCTTAACACCAAACAAAGTATCATGTTGTAAAGGTGCATCTAGTAATTTAACTTTAACATGATCAGGCAGATTTTGTTCCTTTAACCAAGCATGCCTCCTAATTACAGAACCTGTAGCTGCGGCCCTGCAGGAGGCCTCCATAGAATCAAAACCACATTGCAAAGTATGTTTTCCAACTTGTTCTGCTGCATACAATAAATCCTGCATTTCCTTGTTTTCTGCACATTCAGAATTCAACATTTTCTGTTTTAGCAATCCCATGACATGTTGCTGATACTTAAGCATATGAAATTGACAGTTTAAGGCCTTTATAGTCAAAGTTGCAGATGTGTAAACCTTCTTTCCCCATCTATCCAGTGCCCTTGAATCTCTGTTAGAGGGGGTTGGTTTTTTTGCCATGGAAGCTTTAACTCCCTTTGGACCCTGTGAAATAGTTTCTGGGTCAGCAGCAGGGTTTTTAAAAAGAAATGTGTGTGAGTCAGGAACCCTGTAATATCTGTCAGGCTTAACAGGAGCTGGGGGTAAGGAGTCAGGGGTCAGACTAGACTCCGAAAACACATCATCTACAATGTCTAACACAGGTGGAATGGCTAGAGGCCTGTGTTGAGGTAGTAATAGAAAATCCCTGAGCCTCTTTTTAGATTCTGAAAAATCATGGCTCTCCCAGTGGAAAAGCTCCCTCATGGTATGCAAGGTTTCCCCAAAGGAATAGTCCTCAGGAGGAGATGCTGAAGGAATAGATTCTTCAGCATCAGAATCCTCATGGGGGGAAGAGAATATTCCTGATCAGAAGAGGAATCAGAAAAAATAGAAACCTGATCTGAAGATTCATAGTCAGTGTCTTGCCTAGGCCTCTTATCAGGAGGGGGATGGGAACCCCTGATCAAGGTAATCAAGTCTTCGGACATTTTGAGCATATATTTTTGGGCATACAGGCCTGTCCATGTGGCTCTTGAGTTTGTTTCCTTGCTTTAGAAGGTGCTTTAGTCTTTGCCTTTGAAGCTGAAGTCATTTTAATGTAAATATGTTTAGGTCTGAATACACCCTCAGAAGCCGGCACCTGCTCAGCAGCTCGGGACCCATCTGAGGGATTAGCATCTGAGGCTCCAATACCTTGAGTATCCAGTGGCATGGCCGACTCCACGTGGGAGTCGGTAGCAAGCTGCGACTCTAAAGTAGCGGGCATCAGGGGCTGCGAAAGCGCCTCACTGAGAACTGGCGACTGGTTTAGGAGAAGCTTCGTCGTCTGTTTTGGGCCTCGGTTGTTTTTCTCTATCCTTTTCTATGCGTTTTTTGTAAACTCCGGTAGTCGGATGGTTATCCGATGACATTTCAGAATAATTAAACTGGCGTCCCAAAAAGTTTAAAGCAAAATCATACAGACGCTTAATAGTGCATTGGTTAAATCTAGTACAAAACCGACAACTAGTAATAATGTGATCAGGGCCTAGGCAAGGAATACAGTAAGAATGAAAATCCTTATGAGGTATTTGCTTACCACAAGAAATACAATTATTAGCTTTTTCTGACATCAGTCTGGAGCAAGAAAAAAGTTTCCCCAATGGGGTACTTAGCTTTATTGAAGACTTCGGATCTGAAACTCAAACACGAAAATCTCAGGAGTCGGCTGACCGGCACTTGCGAACTGCTTCTACTTCGGGCACAGCGCGGCAAGAAAGACTGAACAAAATGGCATCGGTTGCTTCTTTTATACCCCTGACGACCTGACATCAGGGAAGGGGCGACAGCAGCCGGCGCAGGACCCAAGACTTTGGAATTCAGGCCGGCTGAGGGCAACCTGCCAGCAGGATTACCCAAATGTAATGACTGCAACAGTGAAACACAAAGAACATCACAGGGTTCCATCCTGGGACCTCTTCTGTTTGGTATCTACTTCTCTGCAGTACAGGCTAACACAGAAGGCCTCTGGCTAACTAAGTTCACAGATGACTGCAAACTAGAACCATAGTCAAGTCCCCAAATTATATGGACATCCTACAGAAGGGCCTCGCTGAGACAGATGCCTGGTGTCAGAGCCATGGCTTCAAACTCAGTGCCAAAAAGTGCAGTGTCACCCCCTTTGGTAAAACCTTTGTAGCCATGAACTACCACATAGGCAGCAATCTACTTAACACTGGATGTGTGATAAGAGACCTTGAGACCCAGGTGGACAGTAGTCTCTCCTTTGACAGTCACATTGTCACAGTAGTCAGGAAGTCCTTCTATGTGGCACACCTCAACATAAAAGGGTTCTCATCCAGGAAAAAAGAGGTCATTGTTCCCCTCTACTCGACACTCATTATACCCATTATAGAGTACAATGCCCCTTTTGGAATGTACCTCTGTACCTCACATGTTATCTGCAGCAGCAGCTGGAAAGGCCACAGATGTACCTCACAAAGAGGATTACTGGCCTCAAACAAATGCCCTACACTGACCGCCTCAAAAAAAGCCAGCTTTACTCCATAGCATATCGCCTACTCCGAGGTGATCTCTACCTAACATATAAAGCTATGTCAAACCCAGAGCTGTTGGACATGCTACACCTAATGAAATCCCAATCCCTCCGAGCTACATGCTCTAGGGACCTAAACCTTGTCACCACAATAAAAAGGACATGCTGGAGGGATAGATTCCTGTTCCAGAGACTTCCCATACTCTGGAACAGGCTACCAATCTATGTCAAGCAAAGTTCTTCATTAGCACTCTTCAAGAAAAATCTTGATGAGTGGATGGGAAATAGGAAATACACCCTGTGGATCACTTCTGTGTCTCTGCTCGACAGTGGCTCAGGAAAATAACTTTCTTGGGTGGCGTAAGCCAGGGAACCTTGTTGGCTAGGCTTAAGTAGGCCCTTAGGCCGATAGCCTAGTACCTACCTATGAACCTATGAACTGCATTAAAACCCGTATTCATAAAAAATGCATCTGGCTAGTGGCAGATTAAGTATACCTTTGGGCTGTTTTCAAACCATTGGTACCCTGCACACAGTTTTGGCACCCTACATAAAAGCATGTCTTCTTTGATTCGGCTTCCTGATTGTATTAAATACTCTTTGTTTAATACAGCACTACTTATTAAATTGTGTTTCAGATTTGAAGTTTTGAACGTTTTTCCAGTAAAGCAAAACATATGAACTAAGAAGGGCAAAACTACCCACTTCAGAACATTTCAACCACAAAAGGCCACTCAAACTGGAGTCGTTATAATCCAGCAATATCAGTCAATAATGGTCTCCTGGACTGCATGACTAGTAACTACCTATGAGCCTATTAATTAACAGCAGTCCTTTTCAATAATTTGTTTTGCATTCTTGTCTTACTGTATCACATGCATTTCACACTTCACAGCATCTACTTTCCACTTTAAAAAGTCAGAAAGTAGCTCATTTTCCAGATTGTGTTCAATGACACAAACATTCCTTTGAAGCAGGATTGTAACTATTTTTACACATCTTTGCAAAATGATTTTTCTACTACAGCTTCTATAA